>NC_088240.1:49812756-49835256 GCF_036934945.1 Oncorhynchus masou masou | reverse complement strand
TTCAGTGGGTCATATGATTGAGTGTAGTCTGGCCCAGGAGTGGGAAGGTGAACGGAAAGGCTCTGGAGCAACGAACCGCCTTTGCTGTCTCTGCCTGGCCGGTTCCCCTCTTTCCACTGGGATTCTCTGCCTCTAACCCTATTACAGGGGCTGAGTCACTGGCTTGCTGGGGCTCTCTCATGCCATCCCTGGAAAGGGTGCGTCACCTGAGTGGGTTGATTCACTGATGTGGTCATCCTGTCTGGGTTGGCGCCCCCCCTTGGGTTGTGCCATGGCGGAGATCTTTGTGGACTATACTCAGCCTTGTCTCAGGATGGTAAGTTGGTGGTTGAAGATATCCCTCTAGTGGTGTGGGGGCTGTGCTTTGGCAAAGTGGGTGGGGTTATATCCTTCCTGTTTGGCCCTGTCCAGGGGTGTCCTTGGATGGGTCCACAGTGTCTCCTGACCCTTCCTGTCTCAGCCTCCAGTATTTATGCTGCAGTAGTTTATGTGTCGGGGGATAGGGTCAGTTTGTTATATCTGGAGTAGTTCTCCTGTCCTATTCGGTGTCCTGTGTGAATCTAAGTGTGCGTTCTCTAATTCTCTCCTTCTCTCTTTATTTCTCTCTCTCGGAGGACCTGAGCCCTAGGACCATGCCACAGGACTACCTGACATGATGACTCCTTGCTGTCCCCAGTCCACCTGGCCGTGCTGCTGCTCCAGTTTCAACTGTTCTGCCTTATTAGTATTGACCATGCTGGTCATTTATGAACATTTGAACATTTTGGCAATGTTCTGTTATAATCTCCACCCGGCACAGCCAGAAGAGGACTGGCCACCCCACATAGCCTGGTTCCTCTCTAACTTTCTTCCTAGGTTTTGGCCTTTCTCGGGAGTTTTTCCTAGCCACCGTGCTTCTAAACCTGCATTGCTTGCTGTTTGGGGTTTTAGGCTGGGTTTCTGTACAGCACTTTGAGATATCAGCTGATGTACAAAGGGCGATATAAATAAATTTGATTTGATTTAACTTCAAGGTGGCCTTCCACCAGCTTTCCATAATAAGTTGGGTGAATTTTGGCCCATTCCTCCTGACAGAGATGGTGTAACAGAGTCAGGTTTCTAGGCCTCCTTGCTCGAACACACTTATTCAGTTCTGCCCACAAATTTTCTATAGGATTGATGACTGGGCTTTGCGATGGCCACTCCAATACCTTGACGTTGTTGTCCTTAAGCCATTTTGCAAACACTTTGGAAGTATGCTTGGGGTCATTGTCGAATTGGAAGACCCATTTGCGTCCAAGCTTTAACTTCCTGACTGATGTCTTGAGATGTTGCTTCAATATATCCACAGCATTTTCCATCCTCATGTTGCCATCTATTTGTGAAGTGCACCAGTTCCTCCTGCAGCAAAGCACCCCCACAACATGATGCTGCCACTCCCGTGCTTCACGGATGGGATGGTGTTCTTCGGCTTGCAAGCCTCCCCCTTTTTCCTTCAAACATAACGATGGTCATTATGGCCAAACAGTTCTATTTTTGTTTCATCAGACCAGAGGACATTTCTCCAAAAAGTACGATCTTCGTCCCCATGTGCAGTTGCAAACAGTAGTCTGGCTTTTTGATGGAGGTTTTGGAGCAGTGGCTTCTTCCTTGCCAAGTGGCCTTTCAGGTTATGTCAATATAGGACTTGTACTGTGGATATAGATACTTTTGTATTCATTTTCTCCAGCATCTTCACAAGGTCCTTCACTGTTATTCTCGGATTGATGTGCACTTCTCGCACCAAAGTACGTTCATCTCTAGTAGACAGAACGCGTCTCCTTCCTGAGCGGTATGATGGCTGTGTGGTCCCATGGTGTTTATACTTGCAAACTACTGTTTGTACAGATTGAACGTGGTACCTTCAGGCGTGTGGAAATTACTCCCAAGGATGAACCAGACTTGTGGAGGTCTACAATATTGGCTGATTTCTTTTGATTTTCCCATGATGTCAAGCAAAGAGGCACTGGGTTTGAACGTAGGCCTTGAAATACATCCACAGGTACACCGCCAATTGACTCATATTATGTCAATTAGCCTATCAGAAGCTTCTAAAGCCATTACATCCAAGCTGATTAAAGGCACAGTCAACTTAGTGTATGTAAACTTCTGACCCACTGGAATTGTGATACAGTGAATAATAAGTGAAATAATCTGTCTGTAAACAGTTGTTGGAAAAATGACTTGTGTCATGCACAAAGTAGACGTCCTAACTGACTTGCCAAAACTATAGTTAGTTAACAAGAAATTTGTGGAGTGGTTGAAAAACTAGGTTGAAAAAGTGTATGTAAACTTCAGACTGTGTACACACACACATATATAGTGCTTGATATATATATGTTTTTTTTTAGGACAGGAATTTTCTCCTCTCCTCCACCTACATGTGCTGCCATTGAAATAGAATGGAAAGGATGGGCGTTCCTATTAGAGTCAACGATGGCATAACAGGTGGACTGGCGGCCATCGCTATGAGCAAAGCAGGAAGTATATTCATTAATATGTGCTGTGATTTGCTGACTCAACTCAACTAGCATTACAAAAAATATATTCCATAGAAGTCGCCAGCTTGTAGTCTGGTCGTTCCATGTAGCCATGACACCCACCATCTAGATTAGCACTACTGCAACATTATTTTGTGGAAATATAATTTGATATTTCAGAAATTAAGCTAATTGATTACACACAAATTGTCAATTTTAAATGTATAGAATTCATACATTATTCAATACATATAGTACCTATCATCTGATTTGGGCCAAACATGTTTTGAACAAATAGTCAGACATGAGGAATCGAAATAAATCGTCAAAAGCCGCCAACAGAACCCCCAGGCCATCTCACCCCAACAATGAGTATACAGCATCAGTTCTCTATGTCTGACAAGTAGTATGGAGCTGTGGCTCAAAGTACTGTTTCTTCATCCAATGTCATGTATCAGTGAATTTGGTGATGATTTCCCCCCCCCCCCCCTAGTGACTGAAAATAAGGTTTATTTTTACCAGGTTCTGACAACTAAATGGTGCTGATACAGTGTGTGCAAATGAGGTAAGGGAGGTGGGCAATAAATACGCCAGTGGCAATTTAGCAATAAAACACTGGAGTGATAGATGTGCAAAAGATGAATGTGCAAGTAGAGATACTGGGGTGCAAATGCGCTAAACAATTTATAATTAATAACTAACAGTATGGGGATGAGGAAGTTGAATGGGCTATTTACAGATGGGCTATGTACAGGTGCAGTAATCTGTGAGCTGCTCTGACAGCTGGTGCTTAAAGTTAGTGAGGGAGATTTGAGTCTCCAACTTCAGTGATTTTTGCAATTCGCTCCAGTCATTGGCAGCAGAGAACTGGAAGGAAAGGCAGCCAAAGGAGGAATTGGCTTTGGGTGTGACCAGTGAAATATACCGGCTGGAGCGAGTGCTACTGGTGGGTGCTGCTATGGTGATCAGTGAGCTGAGATAAGGAGGGGCTTTACCTAGCAAAGACTTATAGATGACCTGGAGCCAGTGGGTTTGGCGATGAATATGAAGCGAGGGCCAGCCAACGAGAGCATACAGGTCGCAGTGGTGGGTAGTAAATGGGGCGCTGGTGACAAAACGGATGGCACTGTGATAGACTGCATCCAATTTGCTGAGTAGAATGTTGGAGGCTATTTTGTAAATCACATTGCCGAAGTCGAGGATAGGCAGGATAGTCCGTTTTAAGAGGGTATGTTTGGCAGCATGAGTGAAGGATGCTTTATTGCGAAATAGGAAGCCGATTCTAGATTGATTTTTGAATTGGCATTAGCATTTTCACACTTCATATCCAAATCATCTGTAAGTAACATCATGGAGTTAAACAATACATGTTTTGATACTTTATGATTTGTATATGAAGCATGAAAATGCTAATACAGTACCTTCAGAAACTATTCACACTCCATGACTTTTTCCAAATTTTGTTGTGGTAAAGCCTGAATTTAAAATGGATTAAATTGAGCTTGTGTGTCACTGGCCTATACAAAATGCCCCATAATGTCAAAGTGGAATTGTTTTTAGAAGTGTTTACAAATTAATAAAAATCAAAAGCTGAAATGTCTTGAGTCAATAAGTATTCAACCCCTTTGCTATAGCAAGACGAAATAAGTTACGGAGTAAGCATTTGCTTAACAAGTCACATAGTAAGTTGCTTGGACTCACTTTGTGCAATAGTGTTTCATATGATTTTTGAGTGACTACCTCGTCTGTGTCCCCCACAGATACAGATAATTGTAAGGTCCCTCAGTCGAGCAGTGAATTTCAAACAGATTCAACTACAAAAGACCAGGGAGGTGTTCCAATGCCTTGCAGAAAAGGGGACCAATTGGTAGATAAACCTTTTTTTTAAAGCAGACACTGAATATCCCTTTGAGCATGGCGAAGTTATTGAATACACTTTGGATGGTGTATCAATACACCCAGTCATTACAAAAAAATACAGGCATCCTTCCAAAACTCAGTTACCGGAGATTTCATCATGAGGCCAATGGTGACTTTAAAACAGCTACAGAGTTGAAAGGCTGTGATAGGCGAAAACTGAAGCTGGATCAACAACATTGTAGTTACTCCACAATACTAACCTAAATGACAGAGTGAAAAGAAGGAAGAATATACAGAATAAAAACATTCCAAAACATGCATCGTGTTTTCAATAAGGCACAAAAGTAAGCAAAAGTGCAAAAAAATATGGAAAATAACTTAACTTTATGTCCTGAATACAGTGTTGTGTTGGATTTGCCCCAAACATATCACTGAGTACCACTCCATATTTTCAGGCATGGTGGTGGCTGCATCATGTTATGGGTTTGTTTGTCATCAGTAAGGACTAGGGAGTTTTTTAGGACAAAAAGAAACAGAATAGAGCCAAGCACAGGCAAAATCCTCGAGGACACTGGGAGACAAATTCACCTTTCAGCACGACAATAACCTAAAACACAAGGCCAAATATACACTGGAGTTGCTTACCAAGACGACTGTGGCCTAGTTACAGTTCTGACTTCAACTGGCTTAAAATGTAAGGTAAGACTTGAAAATGGCTGTCTAGCAATGATCAACAACGAAATTGACAGATGTACATTTTACAATCCAGGTGTGCAAAGATCCAGATAGACTCATAGCTGTAATCACTGCCAAAGTAATGACTCAGGGGTGTGAAAACATATGTAAATGAGATATTTCTGCATTTAATTTTCAATAAATTGGGAAACATTAAAAAAAACATGTTCTCGCTGTCATTACAGGGTATTGTGTGTAGATGTGAGGGAAAAAATAATATCAGGTTGCAACACTACCGAATGTGGTATAAGTAAAGGGGTAAGAAAGAATACTTTCAAAATGCACGATTGACTTGGATTGAATTTGTGCCACAAATACAAAAAAGTTAGCATTTAAAACAGTGGCTTGTCCATAGGCTGCTTCCAGGTTATGGAAAGCAATGTCATTTTGTAATTTGGGGCAACTATCTAACTTTTTCACCTGATAGAGGCAACAGCACCATCTAGTGGTCAGAACATGGTAATATAAGCATGTAGGATGGTACATAAACCTAACAACTTCAGTGACTATTTTCTCTGAACAGGGGAAAGAAAACATCTAATTCACTGGGAATACATTACAGTATTCACCTAATAGCAGGAACAGCACCATCTAGTGGACAGAACCGGGTAATATTCGGATGTACACTACATAGCCAAAAGTATGTGGCCACCTGCTCGTCGAACATCTGATTCCAAAATCCTGGGCATTAATATGGAGTTGGTACCCCTTTGCTACTATAAAAGCCTCCACTCTTCTGGGAAGGCTTCCCACTAGATGTTGGAACAGTGCTGCGCGACTTGCTTCCATTCAGCCACAAGAGCACAAGAGGTCGGCACTGATGTTGGGCGATTAGGGCTGGCTCGCAGTCAACGTTCCAATTCATCCCAAAGGTGTTTGATGGGGTTGAGATCAGGGCTCTGTGCAGGCCAGTTAAGGTCTTCCACACCGATCTCGAAAAACCATTTCTGTGTGGATCTCGCCTTGTGCACGGGGGCATTGTCATGCTGAAACAGGAAAGGGCCTTCCCCAAACGGTTGCCACAAGTTTGGAAGCACAGAATCGACTCTAGAATGTCATTGTATGATGTAGCATTAAGATGTTCCCTCACTGGAACTAAGGGGCCTAGCCCAAACCATGAAAAACAGCCCCAGACCAGTATTTATCATCCACCAAACTTTATAGTTGGCACTATACACTCCTGGCATTTGCCAAACCCAGACCTTTCCACTTCACAAAACAGCACATATAGTTGACCGGGTAGCTCTAGCAGGGAAGAAATTTGACGAACTGACTTGTTGGAAAGGTTGCATCCTATGGCGATGCCACGTTGAAAGTCAATAAACTCTTTAGTAAGGCCATTCCAATGCCAACATTTGTCTATGGAGATAGCATGGCTGTGTGCTCGATTTTATAGACCTGTCAGCAACAGGTGCAGCTGAAATAGCCAAATCCACTCATTTGAAGGGGTGTCCAAATACTTTTGGTCATGTAGTGTAGGATGGGACATAAACCTAACAACTTCAATTACTAATTTCACTGAACAGGGAAATAAAACATTACCAAATTCACTGAGAATACATTACATAGGATGAAGAAAAAATATTAATTGTTGGGCTAGGATTGGCGTGGGGGATCTGTGGGTGGCTTTTGACCAATTCTTTGGATTCCTCATGTCTAACTCATTGTTAGAAAAAGGTTTTGTCCAAATTGGATGTTAGGTACTATATTTTAAATATTATATGAATCTTATAAGTTAAAATGGCCAATTTAGGTGCAATCAATTAGCTTTATTTCAACAAAATAACATTGCAGGAATGCTAATCTTAGCTCTTTTTAACTACATTAACTATTTCAAAACTATTTGAGATGGTGGGTGTCGAAAATCCTATTTCTTGTGCTTTTTGAGGTGGAACGACCCAATCCTAAAAAAAATGGAAATGAGATAGCTGTGGCTCGTTGGCCAAAGCCTATGGGGAAATTGTTGTTGTTTTTTTAATTTGAGGGATAAACACCAAAATTTTGGTCTGATGCTTAGGAGATCCTATACATTTTGTTCTATGCCTGTGTCTCCACCCTAACAATGGGATTCGTTGTTCACAGAGCGGAACTCTTTGTATTGGTGTGCTTTATTTGAATCTTGTTATTTGAATACTTTTTCAAATATTCAATGAGGGGTGTTGACATCAACACCTGGATTCAATTGCGAGTGAGATGCTATGCTAGCCTCATGAATATGTAAAGACCGTCTTGAATATCCACTCCGATATGAAGTATTTTTTCTCAAAGTTGCCGGGATGTCATGTGTATCAGTACACTTGTAACAACCTAAGCATTACCAACATTCAAAAAAGAAGCCTCATGTATCAAAATAGCAATTCATTTTATCTTCACTTAATTTCACATTCATTGCTAAAAATACAAACAAATTGCTCAGTTGCCAAGTTATCTTCACGTTTTGGATTCTGGAATGAGTAAAACCTCTCGCGCAGCCTATTTCGCTCTGCTACACTACACCGATGAAATCACATGGCTGCCAATAACACAACGAACCGGTAGGATATGCTTTGGACATTGGGCTAGGGAGGGACTGGGTCTCTGAAATAATCATTAAACCCTTGTAACACAACTTCAATCATATATTTAGCCTAAATTTGATTTATTTGATTTATTTTTTTGTAATGCATTTGTTTTTGTTTTGCTTTTAGGCTTTGCTGTTTAGAAAATGGGCAAACTAACTTTCCTTATGACAGAGCGATGAATTGTAATGTGTTACAAATACCACAAATATAAACCTTCTCGAGATAGGCCTAATGTAGGGTGAATTCTTTGTTGGGCTAAATTATTGGTTTAATGCATGCCATCTGCCATGGCTTCTCACAGGACATTCCTCTGAGGCTAACGCTAGCCAATGCTAGCTAGTTGCTACCATTAATGAGCTCATTTGTGAGTAAATACATGATCCACTATACCGCAGGTTTCATATTTCTCTCATTTGTATTTCCACAATTGTCATACAGTATGAAATGTGGAAACTGGAGACTGTACAGAACCATCAGAAACAAAAACATGCGGAGTTGATGTGGAAAGAGAGGGGAAGAGGAGGACCCCACCTTGCCCTAGCCTAGGTTATATCTACACCAGGGGTGTGGAGCAGGGCGGGTCAGGTGAGCAGGCTCCATTGCCCCTTCCTTCCCCTACATGCAGGAAAATGGAAATTCAACATAAAAATGTTGTGAAAAAAAGTGTTTGGCATCAAAGCTTTCATCTGAGCACTAAAATACAAAGCATAAACCTACATTTCAAAAAAGCCATATTTTGTTCTTCATTTCATGCACCTTGATTTGACTGCAGGACATTACAAACATACACAGATAGACACAGACAGACAGAAATAGGACAGCAGAAGCCTAGGGTTTCAGGCGACTGGGCTGCAGGTGACTACTGGGAAACTCCAGCATTATGGATATTACATTTGCACAAAAAATCAAAACTAATTGTCTCAGAGTGGACCAACAAAAATGATACTTTACTGCACTATGACTCTAGGGACTGAACTTCTCCCTGCCACTCTCCAAACATATGTCACTGTACATGGAAAACAGTGTTTCCCAGAAGATTTTCTGCTATGCGGGGCACAAAGATCAGTGGAGCAACAATCATGGCCACGCACACCAAAACGTTCAACTGAAACCCAAAAAGATGAGAAGGGGATGGAAGGGGAGAGGACCTGTCTAGCCCGGTGGAAAAAGTGGAACCGTGGAAAGTGGAGGTCCTGAGCTTGGCCTGATGTAGATTGGTGTCAATGATGATTACTGTATGAATGATGACCTCTCTATGATGCAGGATCATGGGTCAGAGGTCAGGGCTTGAGTACAGTAAAACTGGGCTGAAGCTACAGGAAGTCATTAAGAAGATTCCACTGGTACTTCCTGAGGCAGTTTCCTGTACAGAGTGTGGAATGGGCGTCAACATAGCTGCAGTGGAAATGTCTGCTGATTGACATGGGTCGAAGAGGATGGGACGACGCATCGATCTGTTTGGATTGGCAAACACATCTGAAGTTTTTTCAAGCGGTTTCAAGTTACGTTGGTTGAATTGAGACCTAATCGGCCATTCAGGTCAGCGACTGCAGTTCACCAAAGCCTGTCCTGAGGCTCGAGCTCACCTAAAGAGCTCCTGTAGTAAAGTAGGACTTCAAAAGACCCTTATCACTGTCACGTCCTCTCAGAGAAGAACACACTAATAGAGTCTGGCTGTGGAGGCTTATGCCAGGTTAGCGCTAGCCTTGTGAAGGGAAGCTCTCCCGATCCAGGCCTCTTGACCTCACTAGCCACTTCCTTCCCTTGTAAGTGAAGGAATGCCTTGTCAGACTTTACAGTATGTAGACTTATGTTGTTGCAAGAATAGGATAGAGAAAGGACATTGAACTACATCCCTCAGCTACTGGATAAGGAAGGAATCAAAACTTGTTCCTCCTCATTCTCTCTATACTGATATAGCCTAGACTATATTCACAGTAGCATAGTAACTGATTCCCAATGAGTTTTAAACTCAATTCTTTGGTTCTTTAATATAGTATTCATTTTGATCGGACATTTCTACTGTAGGCCTAAGTACAGTATATCAAGCCATCCTCAATAAGACAGCAAGGCCTATGAGTAAGAGCTCTCTTTAAAACACCACTTTCATCTAAATTAAACAGTGATTTTCAGAATCTACTGTACAAAGATCACAAATCTAAAACATGCATAATACTGGTTCTCTCTCCCTCCCTCTCCCCCCTCCCCTCCATGCAGTGGCTAACTCAGTGGAACGCAAAGGTCCCTCCTCCTGACTCCGGCTGCATCCTGTATTTTCCAATTATCACCTTTTAAAGGCCAGCTGGGTGCATTCCAACCCGTTGGGGGGCAATTCTATTTGCATTGCTCTGAGACAAAGTCATGCCCAAGTACTTTCATGCTAGTTCATTACAACTAGGCTAACAGGACAGCTATTGAGCTAGGCTACGGCTAGGCTGTCACAGAGGCTACTTAGACTGGATTTCCTTTCTTCAAAAGTAGGAACAGATCACACCTTTTGGTTCTATCTGGAAAGGGGATGATCCTGAGTTAATAAGAGGACGTCAGGATATAGGCTACTGTTTACGTGGAGTGTAGTGAAGTTCCACATCTCATTTTCTTCATTCTATCCATGGAAAGAGGGGCGGCAGGTTAGAGCGTTTGACTAGTAACCAAAAGGTTGCTGGATCGAATCCCCGAGCTGACAAGGTAAAAATCTGTCGTTCTACCCTGAACAAGGCAGTTAACCCACGGTTCCCCGGTAGGCCGTCATTGTAAATACGAATTTGTTATTAACTGACTTGCCTAGTTAAATAAAGGTTCATAAGAAAAAGAGGACCATGTACATGTCTGTGGATGGACTACGGACAGAAGTTTCCCCTACGTGCAGAATTAAGATCAGCTTAACCCACCCCGACTCGGAAACTTAAAAATGACCTAAGATTAGTATCTAGAGGTGTAGCCAAAAGAGAAAATACAATGAGTAATGCTCCTGGCACACAAAATACAATACATGCAAAAGCTTTCAGATGCCTATTTTGTCCAGTCTAAAATGTGAGGCTTTTGGCCTTATTCCGAGCTGATCGATGTTCCTTTTCCGGAGAGTGCTCTACTCTGCTAATAACTCCAGCTCAATAAGCTGATTTTATTCTTTTGCTTCAAAATAACTTGATTGGGCAAAGAATATTTTACATCTATTATATTGCGGTCAATTTTGTATACCCACTGAAATTCCCCACCAATATAATTGTTACTATTCCATTTGCTTTGCACATTAATGAACGCAGCTCGGGGTGCCTGTAGGGCTTATTTTCTCGTTGTACTCTCGACTACTGTAAACCTGTGTTTGATTTCTCCTGTCCACTCTCTACGCTCTCGGACTGCATATAGCAGCATTTAGCTGTGAATTCATTTGCGTGTTTGGATATACCCTGCTGGGGTGCGATGCTGCTGGTGCATAATAAGAAAATCTGCAACACTACATACGGGCAGATTGGCCTTGTGGGTATTTTCTGCTGCGCTGTGGTTGGGGAGGAGAGGAACCGAAGGCAGGGGGAGGAGGAGGGGGAGGTGGGGAGTCAACAAGGGCACAAAGACGAGGATATGACAACTCAAGGGGTAGCGTAATGACAAACAGCAGAGCGACCAGACCCAGTGAAAGTCGAGCATTGGACAAAGGGACACGATGCTTTAACATGAAGTTAAATATATCTAAAGTGTATGGCCTGTGGATGGACGGAGAGACTACAGAAAGATGTGGAGGCTCTAAAGGGAAAACGTAATTCTGTGTGTGTTTTACTCTAAAGGGAAAACGTAATTCTGTGTGTGTTTTACTCTTTCACATGGATCTTTCCAGACAGACCCAGACCTTTCCAAACAGACCCAGAGTTTGTGTGCATGAGAAAGAGAGTATACATATAAGACTGTGTGACAGTGTGTGACAGTGTGTGTGTGTGTGTGTGTGTGTGTGTGTGTGTTGTCCCAACACCAGGCTACAGGACATGACACACACATTCAGCCACAGCCCCCCCATACCCGTAGCCTCTTAACGTGGTGTGTCTAATGCTCCTGTTTAGTGTTTGGGGGGTTAGCGGCGCATGTCCTCAGGTTTTTGGTAGGGGAGCACGGAGAGTCACCTATCCCAACAGCTGTGGCCCTGATGGAGAAACAAAAGGCTGGAAAGGAAGTAGCGCATCGCTGCAGATGCCACTAAAAAGGCATGGAAATTCACCTGTACCCCGGCCTATACGGCCTTCTGATTGGCTAGATCGGTCCATGTGGTTAATGTGGGCAGAGAGGACACAGGTGCCAGCTCAGACTCTGAAGGGCAGGGAGTGTGGTATTTGCAATTGGACTGGGTTAGAAAAAGTATGCAAAACAGTGTCTGTAAAGCAACTGGTACTGTGTTTATTCCAAGCAGGGTTGTTCCAAAATAATTCAATCGCCTTTTTGACTGCACACCTTTTGATTTGAATAAAACTTTCCATACATGTTTGCCCATGTTAGAAGTGATATGATATTTTGGCCCTATCATCCAGCCCTTAGCCTCCTGAATTTCATTCAAATCACAGCAACACCACTAGCCATAGAGGGCAAATTCAGAGACACAGAAGGTGGACAATGACAGACAGGCAAACAAACAGTCAACCGAAAGCACCACCTGTGGTTTTTGAATGTTGTATTGGGGGAGTCTCTTTGTTAATCGACATAGATCAAAGCCAGACTAACCGTGTGGGTGTGTGTCTGTAACGGTGTGCATGTGAGTCTGTAATTGCCAGACTCCGCAATCTAACAATGCAAACAAGGATGGTTTAGGAGTGAATTCATAAAATGTCTTTATTAGATTCTGTGATAAGTCAGTGTAAAACATACCTCTACACCAAGGTTTCCATTAGGAAAAAGTTGCGCCGGACATCGTAACCGGGAAAATGTAAATTTACCAGACCCATATGCATTGGGTGTCCACCCACGGTGCTCAGAATGACACAAATCACATGTAGATTATGTTAATGCATTTTAACCTAACATGCAACTCATGTTATGAAGCAGCCAATAGATCATTTTCAAACATTTGCCAAATTGCAATTTGCGGATAAACACCATTCTAAACAGCGCACCTGGGAAAACACCATTCTAAACAGCACACCTGGGGAAAACACCATTCTAAACAGCACACCTGGGAAAACACCATTCTAAACAGCACACCTGATAGCGGTTCCATATGTGACAGAGATGAAAATCTCTGATAGAAACTTAGAAAGAGTAAAGATGCAACAACTAGGGGGTTGGGTTGCTACTATGACTAGGATTGCACCATTGACTTCTGGACAACGAAAGTAAGTACATTTGCCCCAAATTATATAATTACTCCTGTCTATACAAAAATAAATAAAATACTTCACCAGAAAGCATGACTTGACCACAAAATAATCGAGGATCATTAGCTTCTCAAAGTTCATAGGCCTATGCCTATTTGGGAAGCCCAGAATTTGGGCAGTGCGCAAGGGAATGGGCCAAGCTGATTATTATTATTATTTTTTTTTCACCTTTATTTAACCAGGTAGGCAAGTTGAGAACAAGTTCTCATTTACAATTGCGACCTTAATGAGTTGCGGCTGTCCGTGAAAAGTGTCTAAAATACAGTATGTGTGAAAATGTGTCTTTGGTATAATAAAAAATATTGAGACAAGAAGGTGAGGAGTGTGTGGAGAAGATATAGGAAGTCTCTCTCCAGAAGGGCTCAGCTGTCTTCCGCCAATTCTTGTGTATTCGTTATGTGAATGGTTTGCTCTCTGATTTTTATCAATTCCCCATTACATACTGTATGTCACAAGTAGTAAATGTACCATTAACCTGGGGGTTAACCCAAATTATTGGCCATTTGTTTACATACATTTCTGTTAATACATGTATTATTAACAGTCATTTATCATTCAGAGTTCACAACCTGCTAAATTTGTGAAAAACAAGTTTTGGTTTATTTCATAACAGTGGGGCAAAAAAGTATTTAGTCAGCCACCAATTGTGGAAGTTCTCCCACTTAAAAAGATGAGAGAGGCCTGTAATTTTCATCATAGGTACACTTCAACTATGACAGACAAAATGACAGACAAAACAGACAAAATGAGAAGAAAAAAAATCCAGAAAATTTCTGGCTCTCACAGACCTGTAACTTCATCTTTAAGAGGCTCCTCCGTCCTCCACTCGTTACCTGTATTAATGGCACCTGTTTGAACTTGTTATCAGTATAAAAGACACCTGTCCACAACCTCAAATAGTCACACTACAAACTCCACTGTAGCCAAGACCAAAGAGCTGTCAAAGGACACCAGAAACAAAATTGTAGACCTGCACCAGGCTGGGAAGACTGAATCTGCAATAGGTAAGCAGCTTGGTTTGAAGAAATCAACTGTGGGAGCAATTATTAGGAGATGGAAGACATACAAGACCACTGATAATCTCCCTCGATCTGGGGCTCCACGCAAGATCTCACCCCGTGGGGTCAAAATGATCCCAAGAACGGTGAGCAAAAATCCCAGAAACACACGGGGGGACCTAGTGAATGACCTGCAGAGAGCTGGGACCAAAGTAACAAAGCCTACCATTAGTAACACACTACGCTGCCAGGGACTCAAATCCTGCAGTGCCAGACGTGTCCCCCTGCTCAAGCCAGTACATGTCCAGGCCTGTCTGAAGTTTGCTAGAGAGCATTTGGATGATCCAGAAGAAGATTGGGAGAATGTCATATGGTCAGATGAAACCAAAATGTAACTTTTTTGCTAAAAACTCAACTCGTCGTGTTTGGAGGACAAAGAATGCTGTGTTGCATTCAAAGAACACCATACCTACTGTGAAGCATGGGGGTGGAAACATCATGCTTTGGGGCTGTTTTTATGCAAAGGGACCAGGACGACTGATACGTGTAAAGGAAAGAATGAATGGGGCCATGTATCGTGAGATTTTGAGTGAAAACCTCCTTCCATCAACAAGGGCATTGAAGATGTAACGTGGCTGGGTCTTTCAGCATGACAATGATCCCAAACACACCGCCCGGGCAACGAAGGAGTGGCTTCGTAAGAAGCATTTCAAGGTCCTGGAGTGGCCTAGCCAGTATCCAGATCTCAACCCCATAGAAAACCTTTGGAGGGAGTTGAAAGTCCGTGTTGCCCAGCAACAGCCCCAAAACATCACTGCTCGAGAGGAAATCTGCATGGAGGAATGGGCCAAAATACCAGCAACAGTGTGTGAAAAACTTGTGAAGACTTACAGAAAACGTTTGACCTCTGTCATTGCCAACAAAGGGTATATAACAAAGTATTGAGATAAACTTTTGTTATTGACCAAATACTTAATTTAAACCATAATTTGCAAATAAATTCATTAAAAATCCTACAATGTGATTTTCTGGATTTTGCTTCTCATTTTGTCTGTCATAGTTGAAGTGTACCTATGATGAAAATTACAAGCCTCTCTTAACTTTTTAAGTGGGAGAACTTTCACAATTGGTGACTAACTAAATACTTTTTTTGCCCCACTGTATGAGATTTGTCTATTTTTTTTCATTGTATTTTGTTTGGAGTGCTCCAAACAAAGGAATGAGCATGTGTATGGTTTCTATATCCTGTTGAGGGATCGCATGCACCTGAGCATGCATAGAAGTACCTGGCCTGCTGCGTGGAAGTGTAGAAGTGTTGTTTTTTATCCATTGCGAATGATAATACATTACAACTATAGTTCTTCAAAGTAAGTTATTCACCAATTGATATTCACTCTGTGTGAATGAGCAATGGAAGTTATAGGCCTACAGGCTATGAGTTCCATGCTCTCATTTCTTTAGCCACCAATGGATTACAGTGTATCAATTTGTCCTTATAGCAGAGGCTGGTGATCTCAAATTAGTTGCCGTAACTATTCAATTTTTATAATTAACCATGTGACATTGATTTTGACAGTGTTTTTTGCTTCCATAGAGTGATCAGGGATGTGCAACAACAGTTTTCCATCACAGGAAACACATTAGTGCAACACATTCGGCAGACAATAGCTTCATTTTCATCAGATGACAATAGAAATGCAACTATTTGGCAGGCAGCTAACATAAGTAAATGAGCTTACAATGAAAACGCTAACCAGATACATTTCCTAATGTTTTGCTGGAGAAAAATAGGCTGGCTACACTGAGAAAAGTACCAGAGAAAAATAGGCTGGCGACACTTAGAAAAGTACCAGAGAAAAGTAGCTACATACCAGTCAGGTCAGAGCACTATCTGCTGACAGAATGCCCATTCGTGAATTCTCATCCAAGTTTAGAAGTGCAACTGAAGCACAAAATGTGCCTGATGCCGAGCAGAATATACAATAAGAAGCTTTTAGATCTGTGTTTACAAAGCGCAGCAAAGATATTGCTTATGCGGTTTTTATTTTTTTCCTGTGTGAAACACTCAGAATTCTGCGTTAACACTTGCTATCTAAGTAATAATAAGGTGACAGGGCATCACATTGTGTTAGCTTTCTGCCGTTTGAGAAGTCAAAGCCCTTTGGATGAGTTAATTGTACAGCTGCCACTGCTATCTTGAATTCCTTGTGTTTTTTTCTCCTCTCTTCTCTTCTCCTCTCTTCTCAGAGCAGGCAGGCCCATTTCCCTAGCAACTCCAGACTCTACACAGACACAGCATGTAGATAAGCTGCTGGAGAGGCAGTACTGTTCTTCCTTCAGACAATGGGCTGGATGGGAGAACCTTCCAGAAGGACATCTCTGCAGCACTCCACCAATCAGGCCTTTATGGAAGAGTGGTCAGACGGAAGCCACTCTTCAGTAAAAGGCACTTCACAGCCCACTTGGAGTTTGCCAAAAAGGCACCTAAAGGACTCCCAGACCATGACAAACAAGATTCTCTGGCCTGATGAAACCAATAGTGAACTCTTTGACCTGAATGCCAAGCAGCACGTCTGCAGGAAACATGGCACCATCCCTACTGTGAAGCATGGTGGTGGCAGCATCATGCTGTGGTGATGGTTTTCAGTGGCAGGGACTGGGAGACTAGTCAGGATCGAGGGAAAGATGAACGGAGCAAAGTACAGAGAGATCCTTGATGAAAACCTGCTCCAGAGCGCTCAAGACCTCAGACTGGGGCGAAGATTCACCTTCCAACAGGACAACAACCCTAAGCACACAGCCAAGTTTGAGAAATAAAAATATTTTTAATCATGCACAAAAACTGGTTTTAACGCACAATTTTATTTTGAATTGTTGGGCAATGAAATTATTAACTAAATTATAACTAACAAAAATACACACAGTCCAAATTAATTCCTCTAAATTATGCAAATTAACCAATAGACCAATGAAGCATGATGGTCAAATGTATTTCCATCAATGAATAAAAAGCATGATTTTGCAATGGGATTCTTATTCTCCCAGTCATTTGGGCCGGCAACAGTTTTATTTATCAGAAGTACATTTTTGGGCTATTGCTGGCTAATGGAAACCCTGCTCCCCACCCACCCCCACAGAGTTATTTCACCGACAAATGGTTAAACTTAATAAAAATGCTAAATATACAAATGTATGAAAATTAGCCAACATTAGTTTATGAAAGATCTTATCAGCGGGGGCCTGTTTTCTCTAACAGACAACTTCATTAGAGTTGTTTTCTGAGGTGTTAAAATCATTCACTTTGTAGTCTCACCAAAGCCAAAATGAGAGAATAATTAGTTTTTTTGCTGGCACATCAGCTATTAGGTGATAATGAGTAGAGAAGTTAGTCTCTTAAAAAAAATAATGTTTTTGATCTTAGGCTCCCCCCCCCCCAGACGGACAGCTGCATTTCCCGCCTTAATTACATGTTCCAATTTAGCGATTCATCCACCGGTCCCGCAGAACGAGTTCTGAACACTCGCACACACTGCGTATTAAAGCACTTCAGGAAGACTCAACGATCGCAACATCTGGAATGTACATCAAATGTGACGCAACCCCTCCACTGTCCTTTCTAATGGGGAATCAGAAAGTTAATGCTTTTCTTTCTTTCATGTTTTCATTAGTATATGCTACGCTAGTGTTGTTTTCAATGGACCGAGTGGTTTACATGGGGCCCATTGAGACACATTGACACAGCGGTGAGTCTAAACTCTAAAGTGAGAGGAAAGCACTAGGAAAGGGTGGTACAGCGACTCTTGGCATCTATATCAATGAGGCATGTTATGAAATGGAAAGCTAAATATTTGGAGTTGACAGAACAGCAAAATAGGAAAACTATCCGTCCATCCATCATACGGTGGGACTTCCTGTATTACACCCTGGTGTCCAAAAGTAGGGACCAGCAAGGGATTTAGAAGGATTAAAAATATCTACTGGTTTTCATTAGACCATCAAACATACCTCCGCTGCCTGCCAACCCATTTCCTGCCAGGGTTAGGTGAGTGTGTGTGTGATGGTTTCTGGCGTCCGTATGGGCCAGAGCTCTCAGGTCACTACAATATCACACACTGGACCTGGGGTGTACTTCACAACACAAGGTAAGAGGGTAAAGCCAGCTAACTTTCCAAGAAATACTCTGGAGAAATCTATATATCTCTAGTGAGTAAAACTTGAAATGGTCATACTATAACTGATTATGCTTTCAATAACTAATATAGTAGCTTGCAAAAAGAAAAGTAATAATGATTTCAGTTAACTCATATATTTTTCGTTGTGAAATGCAACCCAGACCCTCTGGGCATATCCGATCAACAAACAAATACCAGGAGACACACTCTTGATGAGTGATCAAAAAGAACACGTTAACTAGCTCAATTTCACTGTTTCTCTGCAAATTATGTCACTGAATCTTGTATAAACGTCATACGAAGGAAGCTTGATGGCACAGTTGTATAAAATGTCATCAATTAAAGCGTGGGAAAATAGTTAAAACCAAATATACTACCGACTAGCTTGCGAGCAAAATAGGGTTGCTGACGCACTGAATCCTGATTCTTCAAAATAATGTTTCCAGTAGACCGATTTCAGATCCAACAGATGTCAGATGCCAGGATGAGACATGGTTAACAGAATGACGCTGAGAATCACTTTAAAAGGATGCCAAACAACAACCATTGATTGCAAAGTAAACAAACCATACAACTATACTGAGTATACAAAAAATTAAGTACACCTGCTTTTTCCATGACAGACTGACCAGGTGAAAGTTATGATCGCTTACTGATGTCAGTAAGTGAAGTGGATTACCAACCGGTAACAGTGATGGTATCAGAATGACATCATAGGTCCCTGATCTATTCTAAGCAGAAATGCATATCATTCTCTTCATGGTGATGTATCCTGAATAGGCACCCAAAAGGTGTATTATTCTACACACTGGCTAATATTTTAATGAGCTCCGCCCCCAAATAATACCAAATTTGGTTGGTCCGGCCTGGACCAAACCTATACCAATCATAGACGTCTATGTTTCACAAGTGTGGACATCACAGTACAGCAAAGCAAAGCACAATACAGTACAGTACAGCATAACACAGAGTAGGGCAGAGTTCAATGCAAGACAGTAAATGATACTGTAATCTAGTGTGCTTTTCTGATCTAAAACTCTGACCTACAATGAGTGTACAAAATATTAGGAACACCTGCTTATTCCATGACAGACTGACCAGGTGAGACAATGATCACTAATTGATGTCACAGGTTGAATCCACTTCAATCAGTGAAGATGAGCGGAAGGAGACAGGTGATGATTTTTAAGCCTTGAGACATACAGTGCCTTGTGAAAGTATTCGGCCCTCTTGAACTTTGCGACCTTTTGCCAAATTTCAGGCTTCAAACATAAAGATATAAAACTGTATTTTTTTGTGAAGAATCAACAACAAGTGGGACACACTCATGAAGTGGAACGACATTTATTGGATATTTCAAACTTTTTTAACAAATCAAAAACTGAAAAATTGGGCGTGCAAAATTATTCAGCCCCCTTAAGTTAATACTTTGTAGCGCCACCTTTTGCTGCGATTACAGCTGTAAGTCGCTTGGGGTATGTCTCTATCAGTTTTGCACATCAAGAGACTGAAATTTTTTCCCATTCCTCCTTGCAAAACAGCTCGAGCCCAGCGAGGTTGGATGGAGAGCATTTGTGAACAGCAGTTTTCAGTTCTTTCCACAGATTCTCGATTGGATTCAGGTCTGGACTTTGACTTGGCCATTCTAACACCTGGATATGTTTATTTTTGAACCATTCCATTGTAGATTTTGCTTTATGTTTTGGATCACTGTCTTGTTGGAAGACAAATCTCCGTCCCAGTCTCAGGTCTTTTGCAGACTCCATCAGGTTTTCTTCCAGAATGGTCCTGTATTTGGCTCCCATCCATCTTCCCATCAATTTTAACCATCTTAACCAACACTTGTTATGGATATCTTTAAGAAATGGCTTTCTTCTTGCCACTCTTCCATAAAGGCCAGATTTGTGCAATATACGACTGATTGTTGTCCTATGGACAGAGTCTCCCAACTCAGCTGTAGATCTCTGCAGTTCATCCAGAGTGATCATGGGCCTCTTGGCTGCATCTCTGATCAGTCTTCTCCTTGTATGAGCTGAAAGTTTAGAGGGACTGTCATGTCTTATTATGTCTGTTCCTGTCCTTTCTCTTCACTCTGTCTCTCTCTGCTGGTCTTATTAGGTTACCTTCTCTTTCTCTCCTTCTCCAGCTGTTCCTCATCTCCCCTAACTAGCTCGTTCACCCTTTCCCCACCTGTTCCCTTTTTTCCCTCTGATTAGGTCTCTATTTCTCTCTCTGTTCCTGCTACTTTCGGTGTCAGATTCTCGTTTGTGTTTCTCATGCCAGAAGCAAGCTATCGTCTCGTTTGCTTCCTCCTAGTCCTATCCTGTCGGAGTCTGCCTGGCAGGTGCATCCTGTACACTACTAACTATCTTTTGTTTGCACCGTGTCCAGTTCATCATATGCTACGTGTGATCAGCTACCACCGTTCCTCTGTGACCCGCACCGACCCAGAGCGACCTGCAGCCTGTCGCCGCTACCCAGCTATTCATCAGAGGGACTTTATGTTTCATTTGTCGCCCTCTCTGCGGGTATTCTATTGTGCCATTGACAACGTCGGAAGAGGATCTATGCCATTCCTGTTTTTTCATTAAAAGAACTCTGTTTCTGTTAAACCGCTTTTGGGTCTTCACTCAAGTACATAACAGAAGAATCTGACCAAGAATGGACCCAGCGGCTCCGGACCCTTTTCACTCCGCCGTCGAGATCCCGGGAGCGATGCTAGGCAGACACGAGGAGGAATTGTCTGCTGCTCGACATGCCGTTGAGACCCTGGCCGCCCAAGTCTCCGACCTCACAAGACAGGTTCACCAACTCCACCTCGATCCACCGCCCACTTCCAGGGTTTCCGAGTCTCCGGAGCCCAGGATCAATAACCCGCCGTGTTACTCTGGGGAGCCCACTGAGTGCCGCTCATTCCTCACTCAGTGTGATGTGGTGTTTTCTCTCCAGCCCAACACTTACTCCAGGAGCACAGCTCGCATCGCCTACGTCATTTCTCTCCTTACCGGACGGGCGCGTGAGTGGGGCACGGCAAACTGGGAGGCGAGGGCTGAGTGTATTAACCAGTATCAGGACTTTAAGGAGGAGATGATACGGGTTTTTGACCGTTCTGTTTTTGGGGAAGAGGCTTCCAGGGCCCTGTCTTCCCTATGTCAGGGGAATCGATCCATAACGGATTATTCTATTGAATTTCGCACTCTTGCTGCCTCTAGTGACTGGAACGAGCCGGCTTTGCTCGCTCGTTTTCTGGAGGGTCTCCTCGCCGAGGTTAAGGATGAGATTCTCTCCCGGGAGGTTCCTTCCAGCCTGGACTCCTTAATAGCTCTCGCTATTCGCATAGAGCGACGGTTTGATCTTCGTCGCCGAGCTCGTGGAAGGGAGCTCGCGTTCTCCGTTGCCCCCCTCTCCGCATCACTGCCACCTGCCGCATCACTGCTACCCTCCTCCGCCGGCTCGGATGCTGAGCCTATGCAGCTGGGGGGTATCCGCATCTCGGCCAAAGAGAGGGAACGGAGAATCACCAACCGCCTCTGTCTCTACTGCGGCTCCGCTGGTCATTTTGTCACCTCATGCCCAGTAAAAGCCAGAGCTCATCAGTAAGAGGAGGGCTACTGGTGAGCGCAACTACTCAGGTCTCTCCTTCAAGATCCTGCACTACCTTTCCGGTCCATCTCCGCTGGACCGGTTCATCTGCTTCCTGCAGTGCCTTGATAGACTCTGGGGCGGAGGGCTGTTTTATGGACGAGACCTGGGCTCAGGAACATGACATTCCTCTCAGACAGTTAAAGGATCCCACGGCCTTGTTCGCTTTAGATGGTAGTTCTCTCCCCAAGATTCAGCGTGAAACGCTGCCTTTAACCCTCACTGTCTCTGGTAATCATAGCGAAACCATTTCTTTTTTAATTTTTCGTTCACCTTTTACACCTGTTGTTTTGGGTCATCCCTGGCTAGGTTCGCCATAACCCTTCTATTAATTGGTCTAGTAATACTATCCTATCCTGGAATGTTTCTTGTCATGTGACCTGTTTAATGTCTGCTATCCCTCCTGTTTCCTCTGTCTCTTCTTCACAGGAGGAGCCTGGTGATTTGACAGGGGTGCCGGAGGAGTATCACGATCTGCGCACGGTGTTCAGTCGTTCCAAGGCCACTTCTCTCCCTCCACACCGGTCGTATGACTGTAGTATTGATCTCCTTCCGGGAACTACTCCCCCCCGGGGTAGATTATACTCTCTGTCGGCTCCCGAACTTAAGGCTCTCGAGGATTATTTGTCTGTATCGCTCGACGCCGGTACCATAGTCTCCTCCTCCTCCTCTCCCGC